>NC_052503.1:46416908-46453031 GCF_016617805.1 Bactrocera tryoni
CCAAATTATAGTAACTACGATTCCTTAAGTGCACGCGCAATGTTAGCTGCCAAAAATACCGATGTTGTTGACTTAAACGGGAAGATTCAAAGTCAAATTCCGGGAGACTTGCGCTCATACAAATCGATCGATCGTCTTGACCATGATTTATCGTCTTTTACTAGTTTTCAAGATCCAGCACTAAGATCATAGACATAGAATATAGATATAGATATACATAGATATAGAGAGAGATGTTGAACTCTTAAGAAGGAAATTTGTCTGGATTGAAATCAACCCGAAAGAGCAAATTTTGACTCCTTTTCCTCTTTGAATTCGAGTTTTCCAAACGATTTTAGAAGTCATATATACGAGTATTCGCAAAACTTCTTCTTGATGGATACCGTCAATTCTGTGTTTTGGAAAGTGAAGTGAGGTTATCGATTGCTATAAACTTTTAAACCACTCAACGCGCATTTCATTGGCCCTCAATCAAGCGCCAACTCTACGAAGAACAATTAATGCACTCAATCACGCTTCAATTGCCGCGTGAATTTCACATTTCACAAGCGCATGACACTAATTTGAAAATTATTCGATTCTATGAGTGCATTCGCACGCACACCACTACAGTTTTTTGATATATGTAAATTTGCCCAGATATGTATGAGTATGTGGTAGTAAATATGTCGGCAATAATAAATAGTAGTTGCCGCTGCAGGTTCTATCAGGTGTCAACAGTCTGAATGTGGCAGCAGCCAAATTGCGAAATGTCGCCAACCAGTGTTTATATGTATAAGTGTGTGTGTGTTTAAATGCATATGCTGAAAGTTTCTTTTTCCAGCAAGAGCAGTATGCTGCAGCAAACCTTTGTATTTGTTTGTATAAATACGTATGTATGTGGGTGTGCTCACCCGGGCGTTCGTGCGTGTGTGTGTGCGTTAGCGCGACAATTCTGTGCTTAATTGCGTGCATTAAGTTTTAATGAAATTTTCATGCGCGTTTGTGGTGTCAATTAACACTAAAATTGTAAAAACCACGGCGCGCTAACATCCACCAATTCACCAACTTACATGCGTGTGTGGGTGAACGTGTCATATGTAACCGCAAAAGTATGCCAGCGCATATTTACATGCTCGTACATTAAAGATTCACTTTGACTATGAAAAATAGCGAAGAATAATAATGTGATAAACCACAAAAACAAGCGCAATTATAATATAATAGTTAATATAATGTTGCAACCACAAAAACAATTGAAAATACACATGTATTTGCGGAGAGGTGAATGCTGAACGAGTGTGAAATTTAATGGATTTTTTCATGCGAAATGGCGCATTATTTTGGGAGGAATTAAATGTTTAATTAATCTGGTCATAACATTAAGTACTAGGTAATGCAAATGAAGGTGTGGCCTCCAATAATTAATATCGGCGGGCCTTGAAAGTTGCTGTGGAATACATATATTAACGAAGTATGACAATATTATTGTGAAAAAGACTGGCTCAGTTCGAAAAGTTTTATTGGCAGCATTCAAGATAGCTTATAATGGAACGTAACCTAATCCTGAAACTTATACTGCTTGTTGTCATTGACCACTGCGTTTAAAGCTTCTGATCTATCATAGCCCTATCTGAGAATGACGTGAGATTAAAGATTGAAAAGTGCCGAGATATTTCAATTTCGCTTTCTAAGGACAACTTTTATAGTTAAATTGAAATATCTCTGCACTTCTCAACGTTTTCCTTTCAGCTTGTACAAGATACTACCACACACATGTTGAAACTCTTTAGTGTTTCGGTGAACCGTACGGTTTTAACCACCACATTAAATATATGATGTCTTCAAAGCAGTTCGTCGATAATTGAGGGTCTTTTGATCCACATCTAAAATATTTTAAATCACAAGGGACCGGTTTTTCTATTGTTCAAGCGAGATTCCCTCTATCCATGTTGCAGGGAGCAGCGGCGAAACCTAATTTATTTCGATGTTGCCAAGGTAGCAGTTGCCGGAATATACCGTCGAATAAAGAACAGCAATATTTCTATACGTAGATCAGGCTTTTGATAAGGTGTGCCATGAAAGCCGTTTATATTGGATTAAAAAATTCTAAATCTAGAATTATCTAAAATATTGGAATCTTATTTAAAAAATAGACAATTTATGGTTATAGCAGGAGGTTTCATATCTAATGAACTACAAATAAAGACTGGTTTACCACAGGGCAGTGCTGTGGATGAGACAGCTTTAGTGAGCTGTAACGAATGCCACATTATAACATCACGAACATTAGCGGAGCATCTAAGTTCTGTCGAAGAAGTACTAGCGAACTGGCGTATAAATAGAAACAACAGAAGTGTAAGCATGTTACATTTCCCCAAAGACCAAAAATGTGCCCGGCAACAAAAATGAACAATATTTTAGTACCATAAGTAACTTATCTTAGTATTCTATATTCTATTAGAAGATTAACGCGGAGGAAACATATTTCAAGTAAAATAACTGAAGATAAGAGCTGCAAATTTAAATTGGCTTTTAAATAAATACTCTAAACTTAGCCTAGACAAGAAAGTGCTTTTATATAATGCGGTCGTAAAGTTGATTTGGATGTATGGCATTCAACTGAGAGGTACGACCTGTGCAACTAATATTGATATATTATAATACAAAGGTTCCAATCGAATATGCTTAAAACAAGCACGTGTTGCCCATGGTACATGCGTAATGAAAATATCAATAAAGATCTTGTTATTATTATGGTAAGGAAATAAGTAGAGGGCAGCAGAATGAAATATACATATATCTAAACTACGAGATCACCTAAACCCTTTGGCTAATGCTTTGGTACATTAATACGATCAAACACGCCTTAAAAGAAAAGATATGCCTGCGTATTATAGAGCAACGTATCACCAAAACAGCTCAAAAACGTGCTTGAGCTTGTCTAGTTTTTAAACAGATTTAAGATTTTATAACTTATTGTTAGAGTTAAAAAAAAAACACAACCAAAAAATAAAGAAATATTGAAAAAAGTAGGGCGACAATTTCTCTCTGAACCTGGATAACGATTCTTCATCAGATTCTTTTGAAACTGATAAATAAAATGACATGAAACTCATTAATACCAATGAGGTCTCATGAAGTGGGAATTCGCATATACTATCCTATTTGTTCATATATTTAAATGTTCTAGAAATTGGAAGCGTCAAACTCTCCAGTGGGGGAATAATTTCTCAGGTAATGAGGCTGGGATAATTATTGAAAACCATTTGACAATATTTAATTTAAGTTATGCCCTAAAACATCCTCGCAAAAATCTTCAGTCCCAAGATTCCAGTTAACTGCACTGGGGATTTAGCAAGTTCACTTATGAGTATGTAGGCTTCCGTTGTAAAATGTAACCTGCCATAAAGAAAAATTCAGAAACCAACTGAGTAGACTTGAAGAAGCTCTGCGTAGATATAGTTTTGAGCAGGATTGCTAATTTAAGGTGTTTTGTGTTCTACGAGATCTTCGGCAGCACTAAAAAAAGGTTCTACTGGTGCATTGATTCCGGCTTACTCCAAAAACGAAACCTAAAAATAAGAAATTGTAGTTAGACTAGCAGATATTCTCGGCACAATCAAACGTTAAAAAAATCAAAAACTGACAAAATGGCGGTATTTTAAATAAAAAAGTTGAATTTCACCATAAATTTTGGTCGTTTTGGGTGAGTTCAAAAAAGGTATAAGTCATGGTATATAAGAGTGTCCCAAAATTAACGCCCGATTTAAATTTACAGCCATTTTTGTAGTAAAGCGTTGACAACCTTAAAAACAACAAGTGAGGAATGGCTCAGTTTGGGTGCAACTGAACATTTTATATTCTTGCAACTTGCAAGAATTAAAGCCAGGAAAATACAATAAGGTGTAAAACAACAATCGGAGGATCTTAATCCAAGCAATTTTATATATACATGTACTATATCGTCACCTAAAATGCAAAATAACGTATCATCAAAAATTCGAAGTTGAGTATATTATTGATTACGATTCACTACTTCAAATTATATTTATAGTATTACATTTGCACAACATTTTCAAGTTGTGCGCTCATATATAAACCAGTTTTAACCAATATTAACATTTTTTTTTACTCTTGTCCCATTTTATTTCGTGCTTCATTCACGCCACTGTAAATTTTTGAAAATGTTGTTACGTTATTTTGCATTTTAGGTTACGATATATAACTCATACACTGACAGATACTTAAGGTTTGTTAGAAAAACGATAACCATAATGTGTAGTATATGGCTGTTCGGGTAATATCGACCCGATTTTATTAATTTATTGCTTTATCACTTTAAGATTCCACATACTAAAAGCCCAATCATATAGAGTAAAGTCAGCCGTTTGTTCGAAGGTCCTGATATTAGTTATATAGGGCTAGGTCAAGTTTTCGCTCAAATTTATCTATTTTAGGCAAAATGATACACTGATGTAAAATAAGGTCTATCATTTTCATTGAGATAATTCACATTTTGACCGATATATCCGGTACAAAGTCATCCGTAAATTCGAAAATCTCTACAAGTATATTAGGTATATAGTGGCTAAGAGAAGTATTGGTTCGATGCAACCCAATTTGGACATACAAACATACCATTTTTAGAGATGATTATCTCTGAATTTATATCTCATGCATTGACCGATATTTTCGATCAAAAGTCAGCTATAGGTACTAAGCCCAAAATATTCGGTACTTAGGGGCTTGAACAGTTCTTGTTGTATTTTAACAGTTTTGTTTGGATTTAAGTTATAAAGTGGCGTACACTGAAGGCAAAGAGCAAAGTTTTATCCCGTTATATTAATTGCGTCTTGATTTGTGTATTGGAAAGTGAAAGAATCAAGTGGAATTTAAAATGGTGCTATATGTAAAGTAGGCGTGGTTGTTGTCCGATTTCATGAATTTTCGATCTGATACATAGAAATATGAGAAGAATACCTCGTACTAAATTTTGTCGAAATCGGTCTATTGGGTTCCGAGATATGGCATTATGCCAAAAGGTGGGCGGTGCCACGCCCATTCTCTAATTTACACATTGGCCCGAATAAAGCGCTCTCATACCATCTGGGAGTAAAATTTAATGTTTATGACATATTTACTTATTGATTTATAGTATTACGCTTATGGTAGTTTTTAACAGTACTGTTATATAGGGAGTGGGCGGTATTATCTTACGACTTTATACGTTTCACACTATCGGTAAAAAGTCTTATAGTGTTTGTGCTAGGCGAATTTGGTTATTGCAGCTTGCAGTTATTGCAGTTTTTGTCCATATGTAGAATCTCTTTTCTACTGCAATCTCCTGTGCTTATTTAACGTTTTATATTTTAAGCTATTTTAGTGGTCCGATTACGCCCATCTACGGAGTCCTAACTTTTTTTGTACTAGGGACTTGCATACCATGTTTCATCAAGATTTCTCAATTTTTACTCAAATTACAGCTTGCTCGAACGGACGGATGAACAGACAGACAGTGAATCGGATTTCAACTTTTTTCGTCATCCTGTTCATTTATGTATAAATAATCCTATATCTATCTCGATTAGTTTGGGTGATACGTATAACCATTAGGTCAACAAAACTATAATATTCGGTAACAACTGGTTGCATGAGTATAAAAATAGTTTTGTTTATTTAATTTCTATCTTGTGTTAATTTGGGACACCCATCAGAGTTATGTATAAAACAGGCAGAAAAAAATTTCATTATTTTCGGATAATTTTTTTTTTCAAATTATAACTGCAAATTTAAAGAATGTCTTTTCAAGACAAACGCGTTCAAAACTAAACTGATGGAAAAAAAGAAAAATCGATTTTTCCAAATCTCATACTAGGTGGGTCAATTATGGGGCGATGGGGATTAAAATGTAGTCTTGTCTAAAAAAATTAGGAAGAGTTGCCACTAACATTAAATACATACATTTTTAAAGATATAAAAAATCTGAGTGTAAACTGGAATGTTAACGAATGGCATGATTAATTACATGCTCTCAGTTTACACACTAATGTTACCAACCTTTGAACTTGTCAGTTAAAATAATTTTTACTTGAAAATTAATTATTACAATTTAAGTAGAATAAAAAATGATTCAAGGATTAGATTTAGTTATCGTTAGTAGTGTTGCCAACCATATTTAATACTAAAATACTGCTAAACTAAAGCTGAAAGTAGTTTATACTTAAAAACTTTGAACAGAGTTATCAATCATCTCAAAATTGTTAATTTTTAATGTAAAACAATAAATTTCATAAGCCATAATAATTATGCAAATATGTCTTTCAGGAGAGGAGGATACCATCTCTGTCTATACGGACGGGTCCAAAATGGACTGCGGAGTAGGCAGGGGGGTATTCTCTGCTGATCTAGGCGTTTCTCTCTATACGTCTACCGAGAACTCGGCTAGCATCTTCCAAGCAGAAGTACTAGGCATAGAAAAAACCTGCGGAGTTCTATTAGAAAACCACGATAATATACATAAAGCAACTATATGGCCTTGTCTTCACCCGTGACAAATTCCAGTGTAGTTCACAACTGCAAGAAGCACTAAGCTCAATAAAAGACAAGCTCCAACTAGACTTGATCTGTGTTCCCGGTCACAGTATAATTTTCGGTAACGAAAAAGCAGACGAGTGGGCAAATGCAGGAGCTTTCTTCAACGAATCCGAGGCGGAGCTAAGCCCGCTAGGATCGATCAAAAGAGAGATCAATAGACAATTTCAACAAGTTGCAAATAACAGGTGGAAAAACATTACAAAATGCATCAAAACTAAACAATTATGGCCAACATATGACAGGAAAAGAACCAACGACTTATTAAATAGGTTAAGAAAAAGTATCTACAAAGTAACAGCTACCCCAACAGGGCACTGGCCATTTGGGGAACATGCGTCCGAAATGGGTATACCCTACAACGACAGCTACCGAGGCTGCGGAGTAGCAGGGGACAAGGAAACAATTTTCCACTTTCTCTGTGAATGCTCAGCTCTAGCACAGATCCGACACAAAACACTTGGAGTCCCTCAAGCACCAAACCTTGAATGGATTTCTACTAAAAGCGTATCAGACATAAGTTGTTTCATCGAAACCTCAAAAAGGTTTGAGAGAGAAGGTGAAACGGAATAGCAGATACAGGAGGTTCTACGAATAATATATCCAACTGGCACATTAAGTGCTAATTGAGCCCGATAGACAATAGGGCTGCACTCCTACCTACCTACCTATGTCTCTCAAACTAAAGAAGTCTCTTTACAGGACTTTATTGTAAGTTGAAAAAATGTTGAGCAGAGTTACCATCTGTACTGACATTTTTTAACTTGTAGTGTTAAAATAAATGAAATTAGTAGCAGAAGTTTACGTAAACTTGTTCGCAAGAGCTGTAATTTATAAAATGTGCTAAAGTCTTTGAAAGTCACTAATAAAATCCATATTTTTATATATATTTTAAGTTTACCGTTAAAAAAAATGTTCCTTGTTTGTACGTTGCATTACATTTTAGTCAATCGGAATACTCAAGCAAATATTGCATTTTATTACATAAATATGTATGTATGTTTATTTGAATACTTTTACCGTGTTATTTTTGTAAGTTTTGCTGCTGGCATGCCATGCCAGACACTTTGTTGAATTGCAAAAATTGTCAATTATATTTTTCCGCTTGAAAACAAAGAAATAAATGGGCGCCAATTTCAGTTGACGGCGACAAGTGTTAACATACTTACATACAAGTATGTACTGTAGATGTATAAATACGTGCATGCACACACATACTTACACATACATATGCATATACATACACAAACATATTTTTGCATTTAAAATAAAAGAAAATTTAGCATATTCCCAAATATTTCAACGCACATACACATATGCATATTTATGTATGAATACATAGTATGCATGTATATAGAAACAGTTGTTTGTCGCCTGAGCAGCTAATATGTTTTTGATAGATTTTTAATATGTGTGAAGTGTCGAAGTCAACTGACACAAGGCAGCGGCAGCAAATAAACTGCTCTTATTGTATTCGTTCTTGTTGCTTTTTATGTATAGGGTTATGTACTGTAGATGTATAAATACGTGCATGCACACACATGACTTACACATACACATGCATATACATACACAAACATATTTTGCATTTAAAATAAAAGAAAATTTATATTCCCAAATATTTCAACGCACATACATATGCATATTTATGTATGAATACATCCATGTATCGTATATAGAAACAGGTGTTTGTCGCCTGAGCAGCTAATATGTTTTTGATAGATTTTTAATATGTGTGAAGTGTCGAAGTCAACTGACACAAGGCAGCGGCAGCAAATAAACTGCTCTTATTGTATTCGTTCTTGTTGCTTTTTGTTGTTATTACTGTTTTACCATACGCCATTTGTGCAAATATTGAAAACATCACCAAGCTGTCATATCAAATATAAATTTTCACACCCGGCAACAATTGCACACACATGCACCTACCTACAGGCACCGATAAAAGCACTCGCAGACACACATTTACACACACACACAATGGGTGGCAATTGTAAAAATGCGAGACTTTGCGCCAATCCTCGTTAGCAACGTTAGCGCGTTTATGGACCAACTGTTAATGCGACTTTTTGGGAGTTTTTTTTTATTTTGCCGCCAAATTTCCCCCCTTCCTTCCGCTCATATATCAACACACATGTTTGCTAGCTTTTGCCAACGTAAGTTAATATTGCCAGTACATTTGTTCCCATTCGTGTATTTCGATCACAATTTGCCAAAAAGCACAGGTGTCACACGCATACAACGGTACAATTGCAAGCTCGACGGCGATAACTGTGAAACGTGACTGCCGTTTTTTAATAAATTTCTAGAATACTAAACACTATCTAAATAACAAAAACAAAATAGCAACAACAAATAAATAAAAACAAAAACTGGTAAGGTAGTGCTAAGCTCGTGTGTAACCGACCCTTCAATACTCTAGCAACTTGATAAGAACAAAGCTGGGGAAATATCTACCTGCAGGTGTTGGCACAACAACAAAAATGTTCCGAAAGAATTTAACAATCAACATATGCATAAGAAGTAAAGTCAGCTGGATGTTCCAAAATCGTAAAATTTGTTGCCCGATATTATCAATTTTTGACACAAATTATCATTGTTATTAGTAAAACATGCTCATCGATATACATACATATGCATGCGGCATAAAGTACCCATTTGCGACGTACAGGCAAACTATTATCAGGAAAGGATTTACTCCTCCTAATTTTAATAACATATCTCACAGATTAACCGATGTTTACCAAAAAATGCTCGCTGTTGGAGCTGGGTCTCACATATTTGGCATCTGAGGCTTGAACAGTTGCAGTCAGATTTTGAAAATTTTTTGTCATAAAGTGGCATTTTTAAGCGCATTATTTGAGCAAAGTTTTATCCCTATAGATTAATTGGTGCTTGATTTATATACTTGAAAGTGAAAGAATCAGATGAAATTTGAAACTGGGTTGTATTGAAAGCAGCTATGGTGGTAGTCCGCTTTCGAACCGAAACATAAGAATGTCATATAAAATTTGGTCGATATCGGTGGATTATCGGTTCATTACGATATCTCAATTTTTACTAAAGTTACAGCTTAGGTTAGTTTTAGTTGACACAAACTACAGATAGGTGAATAAAACTATTATACTTTGTAACAACATGTTGCAGGTGTATAACAATAAATAACAACAAACAAAGTTTAGGTGTGCTGAAATTTTTTGGTGAAGTGGCGCAGAGAGATGCTGGTGGGAAAACCTTGAAATAATTGGAAAACAAATGTGAAAAAATGAAAAATATTTTCAAAAAAATTTAGCAAAAGTGGCAACAATAATACACGTACTAACGTACTGCGCTGCGCTTTGAAACATACATAAGTATATATGGGTGTATGAAAGTTTGTAAATAAATGTTTGTACATAAATATTGAACCAAACACATGGCAGCAACGTATCTATTTTTCTCACAAATCTAAAGGATTTTGTTTAAATATGATGCTATATTAGGGTGGTTTTAAAAAATTAATAAAAAAATAAAATTCATTTTATTTAATATGTTTCTATACAAAATGGGACAAAGGCCTAAGCAGACAGTTTCCTTTTCTTTTCTAGTATGTCTGCAAACTTATTTACAGATCATATTAAAATGAATAAATAAAGAAAATTTTATATTTTGCAATCGTTGATAAATTATACTGGAGATCACACATTTCCGTGTCCTTTTTCCCGACTTTAATAAAACATTCATTATAAGTGTTTTTCTCGAAACAACTAAGTAATTTGAGATAGTTTTTGAATCTTTATTTTGATCATGCGTTTGTATGCTACCTATATCATACAGCTATTCAATATCACCGGTTCCGAGAAATAAGCACTTCTTGTGGAGTGAAGTACGTGTGTAAAATTTCAGATCGATAACTCAAAAAGAAAACGGTTAGACTGGCTGACAGACATACATATGTATATGGCTATATCGAATCAGGTCGTCATTCTGATCTATGTTTCCTTCGGGTGTTACTAACTTCGAGCAAAATTACTACTTTTTTCATTGTTTAAGGACTATTTACTATATTTGGACTTAACATATACCAAACATCAATAATATATTTGCAGAGAGGGTGGTCTGATAGAGCGTTAGAAAGGTATGTATAAATTTGAAAATACAGGGTACGTTCCAAAGTAAACCGGACTTAAAAAAAAAAACAGAATAAATGGTTTTTTCGGCAAAATCAATTTATTTTATTCAAAATAGTCTCCTTCTGCTTCAATACAACTTTTTCCACGGTCCAAAAGCATGTCGAACGAGTATTTTAGCTCGTTGGCCGGTATGACCGTCATTATGCCGGTGCAAGCCTTTTGAATGGCCTCTACGTCTGCATAACGCTTTCCTTTCATTGTCAAATGCATTTTTCCGAAAAGGAAGAAGTCGTACGGAGCCACATCAGGTGAATACGAGGAGTGGTAATGTTTAAAATGTGATTTTTGGTCAAATAATCGGTCACAATGATGTCCTTCGAATGTTGGATTCTAAGCTATTTTCGGTCGTCAGTCAATTTGTGCGGAAAACACTTTTCGTAAGCCCAAATGTTCGGTGAAAATGCGGTAAACCGATGTTTTGGAGATGTTCAATTTCATTTCCATGAATTTCAATGACGATTTCAGCTGATTTTTGATGAATTCACGCACAGTTTCAATGGAATTTCCGGTGATCACCACTCGTGCACTCTGCTACGGGACAGACAATCATCGTCATAAGCTTTCAATCAATCAATCAATTGAAACGATTCGGTAAAAGTTTTACCAATTTTAAAACAAAATTCAATATTGGCGCTTTGTTCGCTGGTCATTTCGCACCGACAATACAAACATACTGACACTTAAAACGCAATAATTTCACTTCTAATCAATGAAATGTCATGAAATTCTCACTGGACAATCGCTAAAGATAGCAGATTCTAACGCACCAGTCGACATATAGATGGCGCCACCAAGGGACGCTAGACTTAAAAAGTCCTGTTTACTTTGGAATGCACCTTGTATATATCCAAATTCAATATATTCTCAAAAATTTAAATGGTAACAACAATATTTTTGTTAGTGTGACAAAACTGTTATTATTTTTGCCATAATGGAAATCGCTCTTTATATAAAAACCGGCAATATGAACAGTATTCCCGCTGGTGATTATAATTAAGCTGTTATTTCTGGCAACTAGAGCGTTTTGAAATATAGATGGAACTATAAAGGACGCGGCCTTTTTCGCCGATCTACTTTATATTATTTATTTTTTTTTATTTTTGTGATATGAATATACAAACAATAAAGCAGGGAAAATAAAAATAAAAATTTCTTTGTTTTACCGATTGCAAAACGTTTAAACTTCTTACCTCAAGAATGAGGCCACTTAAGATAATGACAATTCAATGAAAGAGCTTAGGTAAAAGCCCAGACTATTCGTTTCGTAAATTATTGACAATTAATAAATTGTGGTTGAGAGCTACTCATGTATTGTAGTATCGACATATATTCATAGATCTTTTATAAAACTATACGCACTCTGTTTAGAACCACCCGCACATGCCCTTATGTATCAGGTGTGTTGCAGCATATAAATTTTACACTTTTAACATACAAAGATACACACATACATTCACTGCTATAAACACTGCGTACTCGCGTTGAATTTTCGCAATTGTTTTGATATCCTTCTGTTATTGGCTTTATTTTATTTGCGATTCAGTACATGAAACAGAAAACAAACAATCACATACGCTCTCATATACTTTTGTTCACATACATACATAGAAGGGAGCGCACGAACAGGAATTGAGTTATTAAATTTGAATGTTTTCCGTCGAAGGCATATATTATATGCATACAAATAAATATTCATATGCAGAAATTCATGTGTGTGTGCGTTCAACTGATATTTAAGCTGCACAATACTCTCAATATTTGGCACAACAATATTGGAAAGGAAATTAATTCGTCAGATAAAAGTTTATTTGCGTAGAAACGGAAGAACGGAGATGATTTCAAAATTTTAGTGAATTTTTTTTTAGAACTCTTTTATTCATTTATTAGATTCGGGCGATTTTAATTGCTGTTGCTGACATGTAGGATTTTTGTGATGTTTAAATTAAAAATAAATTGCTGCTCTTTCGAGGAAATTGGTTGGAGAAGTTTCAAAAATAGCGGCTCGTAAAGTTTTATTTATGAAATATGAAATTCAACACATTTTTCATGGAGTAAAAGGCAGATTATAGAAAAAGTTCTTAGAAATATTTGGATATTATAATAATACGAAAAATGTTCCAAACCGAGTTCGAAATAAGAAAGCTCCCGATATTGACATGTGATCTGTTTTAAGGCGAAAGAAAATAGTTATAAACATGTTCAAAGCTGGTTTATAAATAGCTACTTGGAACAAGTATACAATAATGATGCCATTTGTGACACATTAATGGTGCGAATAGTTCAACAAAGAGACTCTATTTGCACCCAAAAATTAACTAGTATCTTGCGTTGATTGGGTTGTAATTACAGAAAATAATACGTCTATAAAAATTATTTTTGAAATTGCTGCCGATATGACAATACTTGGTTAACTAAGTACAACAGGTAGGTCGAAAAGTTCATATCGCTTTGAAGAAAAACATTTCTTAGTTTTCAAAATTCGATTTGATTATTCAATAAAGTTTTCACTGAAAGTGTTACACGAATTATAGCAATAATTTCAATACTGTAAATACAGTTGCGACGGTTACCTGTATTTTGCCGTAAGCTTCCGACAAGTGCTCATTGCATTGAGCCCCTAACATCTGTGGAGCAAAATTATGCTAGCTCTAGTATGCATTTTGTGATAATTAAATAAAAATTACTTATAATTGGTTCGGATCTCTGAGCATGCATTTTCTATGTTTCCAGTAAAAATTGCATCTTCGTTTGTTTAAAAAAAATTAGCTTTATCAATTGTAAGTATTGTCTTTTATCGATTGCTAATAAAAACAAAAACTTTAAAGAAAAATTGAAAGTTAGATAAAATTTCATGGATTGTCTGAAAGAGTTTTCAAAGTACATATGTAACGGGTTTTACAATAGGGATGCTACAAAAGTAAACCAATAGGGACAGCAAATGAAGCCACATTTTTGCCCTTTCTTTTGACATTTCACTTCAGTAACGATCCAACAAATCGCGATTTTTATAATTAACTACCGAAATTCGGAGTAAGTGGCCTCAACTTTAAGAGCGCTACGTCCAATTTATGGTCGTCATAATCGTGCTGTCAGATCAACAATTGAGCGTCTAGTAGAAAAATTTGAATCCACAGGTACAGTACAAAATGTTCTCTGCCAGTGATGCAAAGAAGTGCCCGTAGTGTCGAAAATATTGCTGCCTTCAGCGTATCAATCTCACACGTTGTTCTTAGGGATTGGACATCTCTGTAACATCTTTGTGGCAACTTTTGCGAAAAGATCTTGGTTTATATGCTTACAAGATCAAGTTGACGCAAAAACTGAAGCCGCTTGACCACCAGAATCGTCGCATGTTCGTGAATGGTTCTGAGCAATAACTTGAAAATGATCCGGATTTTCATCGAAAAATCATCTTTAGCGATGATTCTCATCTCAGGCTAAATGGCTTCAAAATATGTAAAAAAACAAAAAAATATGTAAAAAACAGCAATACACATGTACTCCATGAGTCACCATTGCAACCCGCAAAAATTACGGTTTGGTGCGGTTTATGGGCCGGGGGCGCCTTTGGGCCATACTTCTTCTGTGATGATCAACACCGGTACGTTACTATGAATGGGAATCGCTACCGCGCAATGATAATCGAATATTTTTGGGCCGAATTGGATAATACGGACTTGGACAATATGTGGTTCCAACAGGACGGCGCCACAAGCCACACAGCGAATAACACAATCGATTTGTTGAAAACTAAGTTTGGTGAGCGTGTTATCTCACGAAATTACCCAGTCAATTGGCCGCCTCGGTCGTGCGATTTGAAGCTGTTAGACTATTTTATGTTACGTCAAGTCTATGGTCTATTCTGGTCTGGTTTGCCAACAAATCAGCGACGATTGATGAGCTTCGTACGAATATTGAACGTGAAATTGCAGCAGTGTTGGCCGATTTGTGCTGGAAAACCGTCTTAAATTGGGTGAACGTCTGGACCTCTGCAAGCGTGCCCGTAGTGGCATCAAATGTACTTTCATAGGAATAAAAAAAGTTCATTGATATCTTAAACCGTTTTTGGTTTATTTAAAAAACAATTTTTGTATGTAAGTTTAAGGACACAAAACGTCGAGAAACTGCGCTTTAGTATATAGTTAAAAAAATAAAATTGGATTATATTTTATATAATATGACTTAATATTCGTTCCTGAGTGCAAATCAGAAGATTATTTTGATCTGAGTATATATTCCTAGTGTGTCCATACTTAAAAAGGTCACAGTGGATTCAACATTTGAAAATTGTGCGTCATTTCTTTTGTCTACTTAACATTCCCTGCAAGAGAAAGACAATTTAATGATTGGAATAGTGGTAATATACTTGTATATACAATATAGTAGGCCTGGACGTTAGACATCGAATACAGCATAAAACTTCTGTTTCATTCTTGACATTCTCTCTTTATGTAAGTTTCGCCATGATATTGCCTAAAACAGGAAGAAATCTACAACAGCAATCTACAGCCTTTTCTTAACAGCTTAAGGAATTTCAAGACAACTCTTTTCAAATCAGAAGTATGCTCAAATACCTGTTATTACGTAGGTTGCTATATATATTTCTGGCCTAATAATGTAAATAGGCAAATTTATCAACGAAAATGTTTTTTTTTATTTTTTTTTTGTTTTTTTTTTTTTTTTTGTCGATTGCTGTTTTGTTTCGGGCTCATATGCATAGATCCATGATTCGTCACCTATGACGATCTTATAAACGTCTTTTGAAGCACCGCGATCGTACTTTTTCAGCATTTCTTTACACCAACACGTGCCTTTTTTTGAGCGATTGTCAAATTGTGCGGGATCCAACGAGAACAAACCTCTTTTACGGCCAGGTGTTCATGCAATATCGAAGGTATGCTGGTGGGAGAAATGCATAGGCATGCCTCTATCTGAAGGTATGTTACATGACGGTCTCGCATTATCAGTTCACGTACGGCATCGATGTTTTCTGGCACAACAGCTGTTTTTGTAAAAGTATAGATTGGTTACATGGTTGAGGAATTTTCGTTGTAACGAGAGAGAAAGCGAGTGTAATTGGTGCGAAAATTGTATTGTAAGATTAAGTATACGGAACAAAGTTAATACAGCGATTGGAAGGAATAAATCAGCACAAAATTTCGAGCGGTGTCGAACAATAAATGTATGGTTGTTTTCTGTTTCACCATATTAGGAGTCCATACCTTGTAACTTGTTTATTGCATATATCCATATCTGACAATAAAGAGGTATCTAATAATCCAAAGTTCGGCATTAATATTTGTGACTAAAGCTGAGAGTTCAGCAAATAATACGAGTACATAACCTCAAATGGTGGATAAATTGAATAATTCCCATTATTAAATACGTTTGACAGTTGCGCGGATAACATTTTTGAGCCGTGGGAAAACTACTTTTTGTATGCATTTAAAAAGTAGTAAAATAAACATATAATTTTCCACAAATAATTTGTCTACAATTTACCTGCGGCGTAAACGGCAAAAAGTGTTTAAAAACAAAAATGCAACTTTGCGCAGCAGCCACAAAATATTGCCACAGGTCAAAAGGTTTACCATAATATGGCATATGCATACGAGTAAATCCAGACATAATATATACCTTTAATAATGATAGAAAATATCATCGAGAATATTAATATACCTCGTTGAGTTTGCAGAACAAATGGTAAACGTTGACAAAAAGCGAGCTAGCTGCGGGCTATGTAATAATGTCTTTGGCCCTCGTTGATTTGGTTATAGTGTTGTGAAACAGCAAAAATTGTGGTTGTGAAAATATCAACATAAATTGTGGTAAAACAATTATGAAAATAGAAGAATAGTGTGTTTTTGTTGCTGATCCATTGAAGCATATTCTGAGCAATGAATAGGGTGAAAGATTGGTCGTCAAGCGGTTCGTGTACATCTTTTGGCTTTGCATTTTTATTGATAAAAATTTTTAATCGACATCGACCTGAAGCTCATCGATTCAAAGGCTCTCATTTTCGTCTTCGTTAATTGAGTCTGCAGTGGTTGGTAGCTTTGTGAAGGTAAACTGTCAGCACGAAATTTCGTTTTTATCATTCTGCTAGCCGTGAAGAAATTCAAAGATCTCTTATTTCTGCTTAAGGGGCTATACCAGTGTGACACTTTCAAAAAACTTTTTTTATTTGCTTTTTCGATAGCTTATATTTGGATGGCAGCGTTCTAAAGAGCGACCGCTCGGAGGTGCGAACATATATGTATAAGTGAAACTTTAAACGCGTTTTTCTCGAAACGACATTTTTCAAAATTGCTGGCGTCATAACTCAACGAGAAATTGACCGATCGACTTAAATTAAAGCTGAGTATTTTTAAAAATACATTTACTATACAATGACCTATGATCTTTTTGATTGGTTGAAAATTGTTAATTTTGCATTAAAAAAACGACCATTTTTTACCTAAAAAACGATTTTTTTTTTTATTACGAAATTTCGTTAATTTTTGATATTTTTCAAAGATCTTAGGTCATTATATAGGAAATGTCTTTAAGTTTAATAAACTTTTCAAATTTGTTTGTTTCAGTTACTCATTCGGCAGGAATCACGCCAGCAGTTGGGGCACCCCGTTATTTTTCAACATTTTTGCAAAAAAAAAATCTTAAAATATAGCTGAAAATATACCTTATTTTGTTCAAAGAAGTTCGAAATATTCAATCTCTTAAAAAAATTCACGAAATCTCATAATCTTTCATGCGTCACACTGGTATAGCCTCATAAATGAAAATAACGGTGCTTCTAGAAATCTTTGAAAATAACGTAGGTTTTGAGAATAATTTCTATTTATCAATGCTTATTTCGATAAATATCCATTTCTGTTCCGGTTACTCAGAGTCGTCTGTAAGAAAAAAAAAAAAGTGTATTTGCATAACAGGCGTGCTCCTTTAAAACTTGACATCTAAATAATTATCCAAAACCATACTCATTGCTAATTCAAAGGAGCTTGAAACTAATTAGGCTGTTGAAGCTATAGTAGCAGAAAACACAAGAAATGGTATACAGCTATAACAACAATATCAAAAAATATGATTCCAATTCGGACCGCTTTCTGAAGTCTATTGTTGTTTAATTCTTAAGTATGTATGCTTTAAACATCTGTTTGAAAATGTCCTGAATAGCTTTTGTGTTTAATATTATTCATGACAATCAGCAATTTTCTCAAAATAGGGTTATCCTGGGCATTAAGCATAGATACTCATATCTTTGAGTTTTCTCAGTTATTAACAATCAGAATTGATTTACAGACAAATGGTTGACTAAGTTTGTAGAGCTGACTCTGAAAGCTCACAATAGGTTAAAAAGCTCCGAAAGCTCATATATGTTTCATATATTGAAATACTCTCAAAATGATGTAGTTTTATCGATATTTAAATAGTATATACATTATTATAATATTGCCGAAGCTTAGACTATATTAAGCTTCAGTGTATTTTCCTTACCTCATTTATACTCTACTAATATCTACGTTAGGTGCTTTGTTCTCTTAAAATCTAATTATCGCAACGAAAGAGAGCATGCAACGCATTAATTTTACTTAACCAAATTGTTTTTGCCAATATTGCAATTCTCAAAATTTAACCCACATCTTTTATTGAAACCAGCATAGCGCACTAAAGTCATTCACGCCGAAATGTATGCTACGCTCAAGCCACACACGCATACGCAACGAGCTGCTGTGCGTTTATTACGTATGTTTGCAAGTGGGTGCCCGTGCGCTTTTATTACCTATGAATGTGTGCGTAATTATAGCTAGTAAACATTTGCATTAAAAATTCGGTCACAAGTGCCATTTGCATTGCAGCGCCTCGACACATACACATGCCCACATATATATATATATATGGTATATATGTGTAAAGGTATGTAGGAGTTCACGCCATGTTTGCTCATCATGCGTTCGTTGGCTCGTTTTGTGGCACAGCCATTTTCATTTCAGTTCAATTTATGGGCAAAACTTTATGCGCAATGCACTTAACTTGATGTATTGCCAACAACGGCACCGAGACGCATATGAATTCGACCAACATAAAAATAGGTACACACACATATGCCCATGCATATATGGATTGTTGGTATTTGTGTGGCATGCATAGGCGCATATTTAAGTCCGCACATATCCATAGGTACATATAAATATGCGCCGCAAACTCTCCTATGCTGAAAAATAATGATTTTGCAAAGGAATTAAAAAAGCGACTTCCATGCCTAATATCAGTAAACTGCCCTGCATACTTTCATACATGCATACGTACACACATATTCATACATACCTCCTACATATTCTGTATACCCATACACACATTCCTTTTGCCAGCAATCATGCCACATTCACGCCAGTAGACCTTCAGTCCAGCCTGAACGCCGGTATATATGCAGCAGTGTGTGGCATACATTCGTATTCCTGCAGCAAATGCGTGTCTACAAATAATTGCACAACTACACCCGCTCTTTACCGTTACACTTAAATGATAGTTACTTTCGGTAGCTGTGGCCAACACAACTGGTGGACGGCTGTTAGTAGTTCGACCCAATTTCCATTGGCAAGCATCGAAATATTCACAAAGTCCAAAAAAATATATATATTCGAGTGCAGGCTAGGCTTTGTTTTTTGTTGTTGTTGTTATACTAACAGAAAAATTGCTGGCGAAATTGTATGATTTTTATTGACTACCTGCAGCTGGTATACCAAGTGCTGAGTTGGAGTCTCAACGGCAAGTCAGCTGCTCACAGTTTCATGTGCCGGTTATGACCTCAGTAGGAAAAGTGGACCTTTTGATAGGGGTAGCTTTAGTTTGAAGCTCACAAAGGCTCAGTAGCTTAATTTTCGATATTTTAATTTCATTTATGTTTCTCTAATTGCTTAACCTTTATATGACCTTAGAGTATTAATGACAAGTTTGTAGTAGTTGGTTGGAGATTTTGATTTTTCCACAGATATATAAAAGTCAAGACGTTTCTATATCCTGAAAGAAGATATGCATAAGAAACTCAAGTCCGTTGGAAAAGCCATTACCACTTTTCTTCTTCTTGAGATATTTTATATCTGATATATGCAATACTTATGGTATATACAAATATAGTGCCCACATTACATAATATTTATAAAATCAGTTTTTCCTTACGATTTTTTACACTCTCGCAACATGTTGCAACAAAAAGTATAAAACGAAAATTATTTAATTATTCATCAACATTTATCTTGTCGCCTAAAAACTAATCCCCACCAGATGTAATATACTTATGCCAAAAATTTGAGCAGTCTTAGAAACACTTTTTATAAGCACATTTTGGGATGGCCAGCTTCTTTAGCCTATTTTGTTTTATCTTTTCGTTCGTCTGAAACTGTTTTTCAGGGAACGGCACTTTCAGTTTGGGGAAAAATAAAAAATTCACACGACGCCAAGTCTGGTGAATACGGTGGCTGATTAATGGTATTCCTTCTAAGAAGTTTAATGTATAGTATATCTCCTAAACGACTTAAACCAAGTCAACCAAACTTTCTCCAAAGAAATGAAATCGGAATGAATACTATTATGCCCTCCGACATTGTGGATGAAATCGAAAAATAATCTCAGATCGAGTCACTATAGCATACGACTTGTAGGGATAACTATTTCATTTCACGAGGTATCTTCACGAAATTGTAGATGGGTTATTGCCTAAAGCACCAGAGTAATCTTCGATTACATTGTACAAATCGGATTACTATAGCATACAGCTGTCATATAAACTGACCGATCAATATTAATTTATTATATGAAAATTGTTGTACTTGTGAAGGATATTATTCGGTACGTTCAAAGTAAACGTTTTTTTTTTGTTTCACAGCAGTATACAACAGTGAAGAAAAACCCCGCAATTACCACCGATGCCTCTGCTCCAGCTGCTGGCGGAGGAGTCCGATTCAGAGTAAGACGACGTTATGGATTTCGGTCTCTTCAATTAAACACCAATGTTAAGCAGACCTGTTCGGTAGCACAAATCCTTGGTTATGAATACCTCCATCTGTTCATAATTTTTTTTATTTATGGATCAGATATAATAGAAAATCTAACACTTCTGATTAAGGTGATGTCAGAAGTCAGCTAGAGGCGCTGATTTATTGTTTTAAGCTTTTTTTTATTTCCGAGGTTACCAAAGCTTGCTTGGTTGAAGCTATTAATTACTCGGTGCCAGATTGGTCATTTTGTCGACTGTGCAGTGATATAAAAGTCGATTGGGGCACTAAGTTTACTCTGTGTATATCGGTACAGAAGAGAGACAGTAAGTACAATAAAACGTTAGTGGGAGTTCGAAATCTCTGAAATTTTTAAATTTTTGGATGACGTTTGGTGTATATTTCTTTAAGAAAAATAAGCCTTTTTTGCATTGCTCATTTTTAAACCTACGATACTAATTATCTTATACATAAAATAGTTAATTTGTATAAATGACTTTAGTACCCCCACCAATTTCATCTGCTCACTGAATACTACGAGTCAAAACATAGAGATAATGTTACCTACATCAAAACTAATTTGTTTCAGTGCATGTCATAAATCATCATTTCCCAATTTCTTATATGTATGCGCTTATATCTGTGGATATATGTATGTATTCACAACCATCCACTAGCCATCTTAACCTCAATCGACAGCATTGCCGAATCAAAATTACATCGGAGAACGACCACGTTGAGCGCCTAAAATTATGCACGCATTGAGTACATATAAATGTAATTAATGATATGCTTAGGAATTCGGATTTTGCATCTTAATAGGGATTGGCCAAGGGCTTGGGTGTTACCTAATGACCTCCACCGATGTTCATTTCACCATTTTGCTGCTTATCAATTAAACAATAATTTGCTCACTGGTTGACCGCATAGTAACCATAATTGCTCGACTGTTGCCGAAGATGAAAGCGATTACATGCGAAGCACATAAATCATTGCTGATAAATATCAAATAACGACGAATATAGCAAAATTAATCAAGCAAGCGGGAATGTTGGCTGTGATTGAACGGTAAACGGGAATAAGGATATGGTTGCCAGTTCTTGCTGATTACAATAATGATGTGCGGTAATTAGCAACTGGGAGCGGGATGGATACGAGAGTTGCGGAAATTTGTTTAATTAAAGAAATTACTGTGGATTAAATAAATATTTGAACACACGCCTTTAAGAAAAGGGCAAATTTGTGAAATATAGTAATGTGGCTTAAGTCCTCAAAACTTTCGAAATTTACTAAAAAAATTAGTAACAACATTTCGTTTTATAACCAAATTCAAGTGTCCTAACCTTAATACCTATTTATACATTTTTTCGACGTGACAACTCCATTTAAAGAAAAGATAATTTAAATTTTTAGGAGCAACTATTTTTTTAGCGAACGCTAAATTTTTAGAAACTATTTTCGATTTAAAAAGTTTTATATTTCGAATAAAGTGACAACTTCATAAAAATATATCTTTGGCACAATTCGTCAAATAGCCATATAGTAAATTTGTATACATTTCACTTTTAAGGGGGTATTCTCATGTAATCACATCGAAAAATCGATTTTTTTTTGTATATTTTGACAGTAAAACCTATTAAAAAAATACTGTGAAAAATTAAGACCGAAATTCATAGTATTTGATAAGTTACAGCTCATAGTAGTCGCCGACGTGTCGTAAGCGACTGTCTACCAGACGCCATGATAAGTCTGCAGTCATGATAAGTCTGCAGCTGCTTCTCATGCATTTTTCTCGAATCATCATTTTTTTAAACTGTCATGGTCCTAAAAAAAGCATTCAACCGATTGCTCGTCCCTACCAAAATTGTTTATTTTTCGAAAATATTTTCATATTTTTTTAACGATTTTAACGAAAAATAACAAGATTTTCGTGACCTTTTTTTTGAAGTTCGACATTTTTTTTTGGAAAGAAATTGATTTTATTTGGTAGGGACGATAGCCGCAGAACTACTGAATAATGATCCATTCGATTTGTTTAATTTCAGACAACATGAACAGCCGCTATCACCATGACCAGTGAACTACTTTTTTTGTTGGAGACTACTTTGATTTAAAAAAAATATATACATATATTAAAAATGTAAAAAACGAAAAAAAAAAAATTTTTTGTACATTTAAAAATTCAAATAAAAATATATTAAAAAATTAAAATTATTGAATTTTGTTGTCGCATAAAAAAATGTTCCTAAAAAGTGGTAAAATATATGCGTTCACATGTGAGTACCCCCTTAATTATTAACACATGAAGTCTTCTAATGGCGCCTTTCAGACATGCTATAATCTTTTAAAGTATTGGTATGTATCTTTATAGATGTTAGTCCCTTAAATAGAACTACCAAAATTGATGACACATAGGAAGAGTTGAAATTTGAAATACTTAAGAACCAACAACTTGATGCTACATATGTTCAAGTATCAGCTATTAAAAAAGACTTAAATATGTCAATCAGATTAAGTTCCTCAAGGATTCGGTACATACAATGTCTGTCGCAAAAGAAACAGAACTTTTTAAATATAACTGTTTCTGGTGGCGTTGAATTGGATAACTACAATCGATGTTATCGATCAAAAAGTGACAGCAACATTTGGTCATCGGTCGTAAAATGCATTTTTAATAAAGAGAAAATATTAAATTTTGTTTTAAACTTGGGAAAACGTTTACTGAAACATTTCAAATGATGAAAAAAGTTTATGATGATCAGTGCCTATCCCGTAGTAATGTGCATGAGTGGGTTAAGCGATTCCAAGTAGGTCGTGGGGACCTCTGTGACGATCAGAAGTCGGTCGTCTTCAGAAGTCAAAAATAAAGAAAATGCTGATTTGGTTTTACGATTCCGAGGGTGTTGTACACCGAGAGTTCATCCCACCTGGCCAAACGATTAATGCTGTGTTTTACCTTGGTGTTATGAAGCGTCTTTTGTCACGCATTCGTCGTGCTCGACCACAATACCGTGAGGCAGGGTCCTGGCGCCTGCTGCACGATAATGCGCCGGCTTCATCGGTCGACGCTGGTCACTGATTTTTTGACAAAAAACTCCATATTAATCATTAATCACTCACCCTACTCACCTGATCTGGCACCCCGTGATTTTTACCTATTTGGAAAACTTCATTTGCCCATGAAAAGACACTGGTTTCAGGACATTTAAGCTATCCAAAAGACGACGACCAATATTCTCAAGAGCATTCCGAAAAATGACCTTAAACACTCATTTGAAATGCTAATTCACCGGGCTAAACGCTGTATCGAAGCACAAGGAAACCACTTTGAATAAAAAAATATAACTTTTGAAAAATATTAATTTTTTGTTGTTTTTTTAACAGTCCTGTTTCTTTTGCGAAAGACCTTGCATATTGTACTTTGCTTTTTCAGACGCTATTATGTTTAACACTAAAGTCTTAGTTGACGAAATAGGTCATGATTATTTCAGCTGTGAGAAAATCTTGAAAGAGGACACAGCAAAAAAGTCAAGTAAAATACATATGTATATTGATATAAGAAGAATTTTTTCGAGTCTCAAAAATTAAAATCTTAAGAATTCTAAATATATATTTTCGCTGGAGAGAGCTTTAGGAATCGACTTTAATCTTCGCTTTCGCACTCCTTACTTCATATATAAAATGTGTGCTTCCTTGCTTACTGTAATTACCATATAGTTATTTTTCGAAAGCAATCACGTTTCTTGTTTCTCCCCCACCTGTCGTTACCTGCCTTCCGCATGCATACTCGTACTATTCTGCTTTCACTGCATAAAAAATGTCTGTTTTATATTCCGGATTTTTAGATTCGCAGATTTGTGGGTTTACATTTGTTTTCCGACACGTTGCAAATGGCAATTGTGATTTGGCAAACAACACTATCAACACTGTAAATCCATACATGCAATCAGGCAGGTGCATGTGAGCACCGTGTACCGTTATATAGTATGTACTTATGTGCCTGGGTGTGACAAATCGTTGCTTTTTAGTTATCAGCAAACATCCAATCACGCCAACCGCTGCGCACGTGCAACATTCCGCGGCAGAAACGATGTGGCAGCTGTAATGTGCGCCTCCACCGCTCTCTCATACTTGCCATTGTAAGACAATGTTGGTGCGAGTACGTGGAGATTGGAGCGTTTGATATGTACGCTATGTCAGTTATGCAAATTTTTTGCACGTGTGTGTAAATGTGTACTTCGAAATGAGTTGATTTTGTTTAGCGATAAACAGAGATATTGGAATGTTTCGAAAATATTTTTTTTTTGCATTTTAAGGAATGAAAACAATTCTGTTGAATATCTAGCGCATTTTGTATGGTTTTGTTGAGGGTAAAGCTGTAAGATAGTATATTTATTTACAGTTTTAGAATATAAATAAATTACATAAGTTAACTATCTCCATCACTAAAACTTGATAGATAAAAGAATTAGAGGATTATGGAGCAAGAAGAAGAAGAAGTTTGAGAAAGCCGGTTATGCTTCGATTACATATACAATACTATATTGTTTTTGTGTGAACTAAAACTATTCTTCTAAGTGTAGTCTTTAAATATCGTGACGCTGACGAGAATATTTAGCAAGTAATTTAGTAATTCAAAGAAAACAAAAAGAGGTGGAAATCTTTGTATTTTAGCAAAATCTCAAATTTTACACATTAAAATATATTAGCTTTGTTTGATCATATAACTAGTAAATGAGGCAACCTTATTTCTGGACTAAATGATTTTTGAATATTCGTAACACTTTCTATACTCTTGCAACATATCGCATAGTATAATAGTTTTGTTCACCTAACGGTTGTGAGTATCACGGAGTTAGATTGAGGGTTAAGCCGATTTGAAATCCGGGTGGCTGTCTGTCTATCCGTCCATCCGTACAAGCTGCAACTTGAGTAAAAATTGAGTTATTCTCATGAAACTTGGTACATAGGATAGCAGTAGCAAGGGGCACCTGTTGGCTAAAATTTTCGAAAAATTGGGAGTGTGGTCGCCCTCTAAGAAGTAAATAATATATTATAATAAATGTACATATCTTTTAAATCGTTCAATTCAAAATGATCAAGTTCTTTTTGGGTAAAACCTATAAGTCCCCTGAATAGACAGTGTAAAAATAATTGAAATCGGTAGATAACCCTGCTCACTCCCCATAATACGGTACTGTTAAAAACTACTAAAGGGAGTACTCTCATGTGAACGCATACATTTTACCACTTTTTAGGAATTTTTTTTTATGCGACAACAAAATTCAATAATTTTAATTTTTTAATATATTTTTATTTGTATTTTGAAATGTACAAACAATTTTTTTTTTCGTTGTTTACATTTTTAATATATATTTTTTTTTAATCAAAGTAGTCCACTGGTCATGGTGATAGCGGCTGTTCATGTTGTCTGAAATAAAAAAATCGAATGGATTATTATTCAGTAGTTCTGCAGCTATCGTCTCTACCAAATACAATCAATTTCATTAAAAAAAATGTCGAACTTCAAAAAAAGTCACGAAAATCTTGTTTTTTTCGTTAAAATCATTTAAAAATAATATAAAAATATTTTCAAAAATAAACAATTCTGGTAGGAACGATAACCATAAATGAGTAGAAGAACATATGTAAATTTTAAAACTCAACCGATAGCTTTTTTTTAGGACCATGACAGTTTCAGAAAATCATGATTCGAGAAAAATGCGTTTAAAGTTTCAAGTGTCATGGCGCCTGGTAGACAGTCGCTTACGACACGTCGGCGACTATGGGCTGTAACTTATCAAATACTATGAATTTCGGTCTGAATTTTTCACAGCATGTTTGTACTGTTACAATGCATATTATAGTACTGTTAAAATATAAAAAAATCGATTTTTCGTAGTGATTACATGAGAATACCCCCTAAAATCGTGATAAATCAGCAATCAAACACCCCATATACATTAATTATTACCACGGAGATGGAATGAGAGGGCTTTATGGGATTCGGTATGACATATGTATCTCGGAACCCGAACCACCGATTTCAACTAAATTTAATACGTAACATTCTTCTCACATTTTCATTTCACAGTGCGAAAATAATCAAAATCGGAATACATACAATCACGTCTACTTCGAATATGACATAATTTTAAATTCCTTTTGATCCTTTCACTTTTCAGTATACAAATCCAAAAGAAATTAATACAACGAGATAACATTTTGCACGAATAGTGGTATGCTATCATATGAACAAAAGGCCCTAGTTTACGAATATGCAGACCCTACCCTAGAACGTGATTTATTTATGGCAATGCATCTTTGTGCCTAAAAGGGATAAAATTGACCGAAAACTTGACCTAACCCCATATAACCAATATTAGGATTTTCGAACACGCGACATTGCTTCATATGATTGGTGATGGATTTGAAGAACCTTGATGAAACTTTCTGAGGCTTTTATAAGCCTGTGTATTTTCAATTGCAGGTAAAATTGGCAAAAAATAGATAAAAGAGATAGTGTATACCTGATCTCTAATATACCTAATATAAGATCTATAAACTTTCGTCAAAATTAACTGAACGTATATATTGGATTTGTCATACTATGAAATAGTTTAATGCAAAAAATATGTGAATTTGGTCTAAAAATTACCCGAATTCTCATATAATACTATACATAATTATTTTTGTTACTTTAACAAACCTTATTTCAAATATGACGGTCACTATATGTATGAGTTACATATCGTCACCTGAAAAGCAAAATAACGTATCATCAAAAAATTCGAAATTGAGTGTTTTATTGAATACGCTTCACTACTTCAAATTACATACATAATATTACATATGTTCGACATTTTCAGGTTCTGCGGTCAGATACAAACCAGCTTTAACCAATATTAAAATTTTGTTTCACTCATGTTCCATTTTATTTCGTGTTACATTCATGCCACTGTAAATTTCCGAAAATGTTGTTACACTATTTTGAATTTCAGGTGACGATATATATGTACATATATGAAAGATATTTTCCTAGCTTTGATCCCGGCAAGTTGAAACTCGAACATAGCCCTTCCCTACTTGTTTAAACAAAAACTTACAATTTAAATATTTCTTCTTGGGAAGCACCAATGTAATAACTTAAATACAATTAGCTAATTTACTGAGATAAGTTTGTGATAAGTGCAAAGTCGTAACGCGTAATGGGTTTTAACTGCATAAGTAGATGTTCTCCTTGTCTCCTGCGACAGCTAAATTTATCTTTAAATAATTTTACCGAAATCACTATTATAAAAAATAATTATAATATTACGAGTATGAATAAATATATATTTATCTCCAGTAGTTTATGAGAAAATAATTTTACAATTTTATCGTCCTCTAAATTTCAACCTTCAATAACTTTCACAAAAAAAAAAAAAAGAATTTTAACGAAATATTTATATCACGAGGTAAGCATCTAGTTCTCTTCCTAATGAACTGCTAATTTTCAAAATCGGAGATTTTTTGAAATTTTCATGGACCACTTGACGCGGTTTGACCCTTCTACGAGTGCATTACAAGAGTGAAGTATCTATTTAGAAAGTCATGATCATGGTATTCTCTAAAAATTATCAAGACTCACTTTTATGTAGTGCTGTGTTATATGAAGGTCTACAGGAAAGAAATCCAATATTTTTTGGCAATAAATTGTCGCACCTATGAATACGACTGGGTTACGTTATATACGCTAAATGACTCATAGCAAGACATATACAACATTTTATGCAAAAAAAACTTCTGTATTGTATCAGCATGCGTCCAATATGAACACTATCAAAGAGAAAATATGCCATATTTTACAGCGATTGAAAATCTGAATAGTGTTTATAGTGCTCATGTGTGCCGTATCAACCAATCACGCACAATTTTGGTTTCGCTAACTCTGTTTCTTTATTGGTGTAGGCACCGTAGGAAATAATAATGAAAACCGATGAGTACAACCATAAGCACTGTTTCGATTGCCCAGGAGCTAGCAGTGCCAAAACAACCGTTTCGAATGTGAAGCGAATTGCTACGGGTAATAAAATGTGGGTCGGTATTTGTCTAATCGAGCAAACGGTGGTCAAGCTAGGATCGATCGTGAAGAAGTCTATGCATTTTACCGAAATTGATCATACTAACTAAGCTAAATTACACCGTTATTTAAATGCAAAAATAATGCATTTCTTTTTACTATATTATCTTTAAAAATAAGGGGTTGAAGAGATTCTTGAAGTACTGTTTAAGGATTGTTCAATATGAATCATAAAATATTTTAAATATATTTTGCTTGATACTTCAAGTTTAGGTATGCTTACATGTAAGTACGAGTACACACTGCAAACGCATACATACATTCAGAAATCGCACATTCGGGCACTCATCATTCATTCGAAACAGCCTAGAAGTGATTCAAACGCCTGCACTTCAGTCACAAATACTTCCTTTTATTACATTCACCAACACATACGAGTATGTATCTACAGACACGTATCTTGAACATGAAGAGCTTATCTCGTCCACCTCGATTATTTGTACAAAAGATCTTCGAGTCGTTAATTGCTGAGCTGCTTGAATTGCGCTCTTGCCTCCAACTCAGTCTCAATCACGCACAATTTTGGTTTCAATCACGAATAGGAAATACATAATGAAAAACCGATGAGTACAACCATAAGCACTGCTTCGATTGCCCAGGAGCTGAAGCAGTGCCAAAACAACCGTTTTCGATCTGAAGCGAATACGGGTAATAAAATGTGGGTCGGTATTTGTCTAATCGAGCAAACGGTGGTCAAGCTAGGATCGATCGTGAAGAAGTCTATGCATTTTACCGAAATTGATCATACTAACTAAGCTAAATTATTACCGTTATTTAAATGCAAAAATAATGCATTTCTTTTTACTATATTATCTTTAAAAAAAAAAAAATATAGAGGGGTTGAAGAGATTCTTGCAAGTATCTGTTTAAGGATTGTTCAATCATGAATCATAAAATATTTTAAATATATTTTGCTTGATACTTCAAGTTTAGGTATGCTTACATGTAAGTACGAGTACACACTGCAAACGCATACATACATTCAGAAATCGCACATTCGGGCACTCATCATTCATTCGAAACAGCGTAGAAGTGATTCAAACGCCTGCACTTCAGTCACAAATACTTCACTACATACGAGTATGTATCTACAGACACGTATCTTGAACATGAAGAGCTTATCTCGTCCACCTCGATTATTTGTACAAAAGATCTTCGAGTCGTTAATTGCTGAGCTGCTTGAATTGCGCTCTTGCCTCCAACAGTCTCAATGAATGGCCTCACTGCCGGCCCGAATGCGGCCCAATGACAACGCTAGTGTATAAGAGTGTGTGGCATATACATATGTTATATGCATGAGTATGTACATACATATGTCGCATGCGTGTCGACTGAAGTGGGCCCGCAGAAACATGCAAATGAATGCACAAAACCACAAGCAATGAGGGTAGGCAGTCGACATTTGTCTGGTGGTCGGGTCCCAACCATGTAGGCGCAGGGCATGGATATGCTTGCAAGGACATCAATGACTTTGGGCGCAATAAGAGCAACAACAGCGGCTGCAGTGTCTCACATACTCAGTCGGATTGATACAGTATACTGGTACTCTGGCGCTGCGGCACTAACGGTTGGTTGGCGGCGCTGGAGCGGTTATGCGTTTCCTTTCAAAAAGGTCATCTGTCTATGACACGTCGCAATTGAATATTGCAATGAACGCATTTGAATGATTGCATGAATGAATCGGCAAATGAAGATCTGAATTGCGGCGTTGCTCGTGGTTGTGGCATATGTATGCATGTGAGATGTTGACGGCTGCAGTGAACACAATATGCCTTTACATATACATTTACACAAGTATGTACATATATGAGCACATTTACAAAAACCTATACATATATGCGCTCGCGTTGCTGTGAATTCCACTTTTAGGCCTTAACGCCGATTTTTGTTGCATTTTGTTTGACTTCCTTTGCCTTTTTACTTGTTTGAGGGTCTCGAGTTGTTGACACGAGTCGTTGAAAGATTCAAAGAAAATTAGTTTAAAAACGTAAAAAGCGCAGGCGAGTCTACATAAATTTCAACTTGAGTGCTTAAATGAATGGTAGGCAAAGTGTTTGCTTTGATAGAAAGTTTCTTGAGGCTTTGTCGACGATACCATTATGCTAAATTGCACTTCCAACGGTTAGGTAGAAAATAGCTGATCGCTTTTTAGTATAGATATCCACTTAGCCTTAGCTAAAGACAAGCCGTCAGAGATCGTTTTGAAATAGCTTCAAAATTATCCAGAATTTTTGGAATGAAACAATTTGTCTTACGGATTTATTAGTCTTTCCAAAGCAAATACAAGCTTGTTGTCAAAGTGACGACAACAAAGGTGTCAAATCTGATTGATGTTTAATCCCATTTAGAATCAAATAATAGGCTGTGCCGATAACAAAGCCGTTCATGCGTTTCGTTAATCGGACTTGCTTCTGCTGAGAATTTTTCCTTTAGAGGTTACTGCTATTAAGAAATGCAGCATATTCCATTTCCGCGTGAGAAACCACTATATCCCTAGAAAGGGTTATCTTGATCCGCATTTTTAAGCACATTTTACTCAATCGTTTTAATGGGGAATGTTTATTATCATTCGAAAGACATTCTTTGGCATTTATTTCTTGAAGATTATCTCTTTCAAATGTTGGCTGCGGCTAAGTCTCAGATGGTCCACCCGTTAAGTCCATTTTCGAAGACTCATTTCAGCATTTTGACTGGCAACTGACAAGGCCTGAATCGAAGCGGAACTTTATACTTTACATATCACCACAGTAAAAATTTTAACGGCGTTATATCACATGATTTTAGTGGCCAATCGACCAGCCCAACACGTGAAATTATCTGCTCACCGATGTGTTTTCTCAATAAATCCATTGATTGATGTGATGTGTGGGAAGTGGCGCCGGTGGTGAAACCAAATGCCGCCAAGATCAAGCTTCAATTTCAGTCATCAAATAGTTCGTTATCATGGCGTAATAACGGTCGCCATTAACGGTTATTTTCTCACCGACATCATTTTTGAAGAAATACGGAACGATGATTCCACCGCAAACGTTGTTTTTTCTAGATAAAATGGCAGCTGTTCAGCTTGCTCTTCGTATCAAATGCGTCAATTTGCCTTGTTTACATACATGCCCATTGAGCTAGAAATCGTTGAACAAAATTTGGCTTGAAAATGTCGGAACTTTTTGGAACTTTTCAAGAGCACAAGGAGTGAAGCAATGTCGTTTGGGAAGTTCCAGCGGCTTCAGTTCTTGCAAAAGATGTATTATGTACGCTTTTAATTTAAGATCTCGACGTAAATTGCGCCAAATCGTTCTATATGTCAGTCCTACGGTCTTCGTGTACACTCTTAGCTACGGCTGCTATGTTTTCTTCACTACGCGATAGACGTGGCCCATTCGATCGAATATTGTCCAAAAATGGGTTCCGGGTAATGGTGTTGCAAATTGTACGCCTAGTAGGCCGTTTATGTTGGCCATAAGTCGAGCGAAGGGCGCGAAACACACTCTCTTCAGAACGTGAATTTTTGTAATAAAGTTGAACGATTTGTAAACATTGTTCAGGCGTAAAACTTTCCATGATGAAATGCCAAACAATACTGAACAGAAATAACATGACAGCCTGTCACGACTCACGCATTATGTGTCCAAAAAAAAACCTTTTGAAAACTTGGATCACTTCAATACGAATCTATATTCCAATTTCTTTTTAACCCCCTACAAGCATGCCATAACTTAAGCTAAGTTTTAATACGTATACACCTGTTAAAAGCTTTAGGTGGGTTGACCAGTGCCTTCCGCGATTTTTGGTTTTCTAAATTTTTGAGTTGAAAAAAAAGAGATGATTTGATGAATGTAGGGCCCTCATTCACATTGTCAAGCGTATCTTTTACTTCAACTCGATGTCGTTTTTGCAAAAGATTCAGTTCTTTTGGTACGAGTCTACCTTCTACTCAAAACTTTAACTGAATAGTTGAGTTGATTCACACGAATATTTTTAAGCACTGGTTCTTTAAGTTTTCTATGACTTCACGACGTTTACTGAATGTTTTGTTCATGATAAGGTAGATCGTCAAAACTCTTCTGCAACATTTTTAACAATTCCGGAGCCGTAATTTCATTGGAGACACATAATTACAAGCAAACTTTTTGTTCATTTTTTCCATGGTAAAAATCAAACCACAATATTTTCACGACGAAAACAAGGTGCATGCACAGTTTAAATAGAACACCTTAAGTCTAATTTGATCAAGTGGTAAACATAAACTGTAATTAAGAGCTTTGAAAAAAGTTAATAGTGATAGATTATAGATTCGTCAGTTAAATCAACATCCTTTCAAGACTCTTCTGCTGGAAGCGATATTTCATTAAGTTGAGTACAGTGTGCTACAACCTATTCCGGATCTTCCTAGATCGCTAACTTTTAAAATTATTTTTACAACAGACGCCTCTCTTCATATATCGACTGATACAGTAGGTCTGCCATGAAAAAGCTTTTAATCATGTTCGAATACAACAGCTTTTAAGCTGACTCTTTCTGCCTACAACTGAACAAACTATTATCTGGTTTGTTTGGTTTCTGATAATTCATCATTGGTGTCTAACCATAGTAAACTAGAGGTTTGGATAAAAGCCTTTTACTAAAGAAATGTACATGAAACCAGCTTAGAGAACGATAGAATAACTCATTCGCTGGTTCTCTGAAGCTTTCGAACTTATTTTTTTATAATTTAATAACTTGACAGATATTCGCCAAGAATACCCTACTAATTATCAAAATTAAATAGGTGTCACTAGTAGAACTTTGCGAAAGTGCCCTTACTGTTAAAACTGCATCTCTTTTCTTACTTTTCAGATGACTTATTAAGGCTTAGTTGTTTGGTAAGAAATACTTTATTGTTGTACACTTACCTCTAGATCTTAAAGTGATTTTGCAGAAACAATTAAGTACTAAATTTTATGTAAAAACCATAAACACACTAAGAATTAATGGCGGCCATGAAAAGCCACTTAGCGATATCGTTTGCAAGTACTATCAGCTCATTAAATACATACTCGTATTGCAGTCAAAGCAACTCCGCCAGAAAGAGAGAGTGATGTAGAGATATGACTTGCTCAGGCAAATGGTTAACTGTTCCCAACGACGTTGTTCGCGTTCAAACGAATGGGGGCGACTGAGTCATGCGAATTTAAAAGATTAAATGCCAACTGATTTTGCAAACGGCGGGTGATTTGAATGTCGCAATTGCGAGGACGCAAAAGCACGCTCGATAGGCCTGTTAACAAGTAGACTTAAACGCAAGTAGCAGCAAGAGCACAATGTGCCGCTTTTAAGTGTTGCGTGTAAACATTTCGCATTGCTTGAGAGCTGGAGGTTAATGACGACTATTAAATGCCGGAAAGACATTGCACGAGTACCGAGCCCAACGGGGTTAAACAATTTGAGTGCCATCGATATGCGCGCTTTACAGGAAGGCTTTTTGCACTGCAAGACAGGTCGGCCGGTTTTGGGGTGAAAATTCGATTTGACTCGACGTTTAAGTGTATATGTTTGTTGTGTGGGCGCCTGATTGTTGCTGTTTATTGCGGACCCACCCACCTAATTCGCTGGTAAGCCCCTCGGTGGTGGCTGCAGTAAAACGCCAATTGCCACACCAACAGCGACAATATTCGCGACAGCAGGTCGCCATGGGTTGTAAATCCTAGGCGGCAAGTGTGATCGCACCCATTGCGCTACACATAACTGTTAAATAAATGAGTGCGTATGTCGGCTCGAGTGTTCGCATGCAATTTCCGTTGGAATTTATGCGAGTACGTAAAGTGGCGAAATATTATTGCTTACGCGCCGCAATATTCAGGCGGATTTGTTGTGGCGAGAATGCCATTCGAAAAGGGGTGAATTCAGTTTAATATTTGCACTTTATGATTTAAGTACAAAGGCATACAAAAATATGCAAGATTTTGTTTTTGATTTTGCGAAAGCGTTGCAGCTTAAGCTTTGGCTACTCATGCCAAAATGCCTGACAAACACAATTGTTTAGCGATTGGCGTGGTCTGGTGGTTGTTTCTGCCGCTGCCACGGCGCTGGTGGTGCTGCTGGTGCTGCTGGTCAGGCACAGCGGTGATGTTATTTATGCACAGTCACCTGCCACCAGCTATTAAGGACTCTATTGGATTAAAGAGTTGAGGATTTTGCGAAATTGCGAAAACGTGGCGGCATCTTGCTTAACACCGCGGGATCATCATCCCTTGGCTTAACTACTGCGAGCGGATGTTTAATTAAATTTATTAAAACATAGTGGTTTGGTTATAATAAGAAAAATTTTAGTGGAGGTGCTTATTTGCAGAGAGGAGTGGGGTATTTAATTGAATAGAGATTTTCTTAGAAAATAGTTGCATTGAAATACTCGAACCTTTTCACCTTAATGTTTTGCCAGTTTTGTACGAATTTCTGTAAATTTCAATTTAGAAGGTTATACCTACTACACCCTAATACTTAATTTTAAAACTAAAGCTATGTGAAAAACACAAAGGATGACACAGTAATGTTTTATTGAAGCCGGTGTAAAAGTTAGACGATTTAAGAGCTACAATCTCAGGACTAAAAATGAACAAAATCGGACCACAACTGCTCCAGCCCCATATTCTGAAGATGCGGATCCCAGCTGGTATGGCTGACTTTTTACTGAAAATATCGGTGAATGTGTGAAATATATTATTGTTAAATCAGGTCAATACTCTCCTTAGCCCTCATATAGGTAGGTAGCTAGAACTTTTATTACTTCGGGGTCAATTAGCGTTGGATGTGCTATTTGAAGCAATATCGTCGGACTTCTATAGTATTGTTATCACGATTTGGTGCTTTCAATGAAACTACATATAGTACGTAAGCTTTTTATGGACATCCGTTCAAGGTATGGTGCTTGAAGTGTTCCAAGTACTTTGTACCTAGTTTGTGGGAATGCCTCCCAGAAAAAGTGGCAAACTGTTTCTTTTTTTCCCTCTAGTTTGCAGCTCCAGCAAGTATTGGTATAGGACAGCGTCTGTTCTGCAAACGGTCAGTGTCCAGTTGAAGTTATTGTAAACCTGAAAATAATATTCCTAGACCTATGTTGTAAGTCCTAGAACCAAGGTCTTATCATACTTGGATACCTGCTTCGTTATTAGCAGTTGGTTATTGATTTTCATATTTTCTGAGCTATTTGATCAAATTAATAATAAGTATAATTTGATCATTCCCTTCGGATTATTCTGAAGAGGCTCCTGGTTTGGCCAACTCGTCTAAG